>NW_019103452.1:0-1396 GCF_001856785.1 Myzus persicae
ATATGGCAAATGCCCAAACTTATACAAATAATATAATAAAAGGGAGACAACTGATCATACAATAGATAATACACAAAAGGGGGAAGATAAATCTCGGGACCGAACTGGAATGGATGATATTGTAGAACAGAAATATTGAACCTAACCCCAATTAATTATCATAAAATAACAGTAAGATGAATCAAACTTATTAAAGTTCAATAAAAATAACTTACAAGATATAAAATAATTAAAATACTATAGGAAAGGAGTATCGAGCTTAACCCCAACCTAAGCAACCAATGATTTACCTAAATTTTAATAATAAGGAATAAACCATGAACTCACTGAGGTTCAAGATAAGAGCTTATAAATTAATAAAGTAAAATATAACGTAATAAACAAGATATAGAATAATAGCAAAAGGTAACTCTGAACTAAGGAACCAACTATTAACTAAATATAGTGAATAAAACAAATAATACAATTATATGATTTCAATAAAGTTAGTAGACTAGTTAATAAATATCAATTATAATAAGTTTCACTAACTGATGATCAAAATACCATAAATCAATTTAATTAACTTGAAAAAGAAAACTATTACAATTTATTGATCACCTAATGACATGATAAAATATAAACTTACAATACCTAATACAATAAAAAGAACAAGTTAACAAAATGAAACTAACAAATATAAAAATGATAAATGAATAATGAATTATCATTCATTAACATATACCCGAACAGTATACTAAAGGGAACACCCGAAGGCAAAACACTAACTAAACATAAACTAATTATCAAGTAAAACAAAACCCATAAATAAAGAAACTGAACGTTAACAATTGTAATAGTTGAATACACAATAAGTATAAGAAAAATAATAGTAATAAAATACCAATTAAATATCTGATGTACTCACCAACTAATATTATTTAAATAGAAAATACTTATTATGTAATAATATGTAAAATATAAACACAATACTTAGGAAAGTACCATAAGAGGCACGAGCTGTGCTCAAATATAATTTGAATTGATACCAATACTAATAGTACCAACAAACCAGGTAAATTAACTAATTAATATTATAATAAAATTATAGGTGTACTACTAATAGGAACTGACAGGACACCTGACTACCTGACTTATGTTAGCTATTCCTATGGAGTGAGCTAAGACTTTAACAATATCAATATCATATGTATAGGAATAAATATAAAGGAAATAGCTAAACTTGTATAACAAAATAATAATTTCACTGTACCTTCAATCCAAAGAAGATGCTGCACGTTAACTATAACCACGCTCTGCTACCAAATGTTTACGCCGCAACCGCTCCTGCCATGAGGTTGGCGTCTGCGACTTGCACCTAAATTGGAAGGCTGCTAAGGAATAGTGAACATATATG
>NW_019103453.1:0-1395 GCF_001856785.1 Myzus persicae
AAATCTTAAATCACTTCTATATTAAAATAAAATATATTGCTTATGTCTTGTAAGTTGTAACTAAACATTGTATTTATATTAGAAGGCAAATACCGTAACATACTAATCAACAAATAGTCAATATTAGGCTCAAATGAATTTTGTTTATGTAATAATAATTCATATTTCATACTATGCATTATAATAAATTAATAACAATAAAGTTGAGAAAAAACATTATGATAAACTATACAGATTATAGCAGACCATTGACAAGAATACTATTATAGACAAGACCAGGTGCGGACTGGCCCAGGATGCTATAAACCAGGTAGCACCCCGGGCCCCTATTCGTATTTATAATACAGGCCCCGATTACCATTTTCGGGCAATTTCTTAAATTTAACTCTTATTGTAATGTAGAACTCTTACCTAATTTTAGTAAGTTTAAAAAAAATTTATGGGCCCCTAATTAATTTTGCACCCTGGACCAAAAGTAGCCAGTCCACCCCTGGACAGGACTACAGTTTGTAATGTGTATCATTTGTACTCAGTAGTGTGCACAGTCGTCACTTCGTCACTCGTCAGTCAGCAATCGGAAATTCTGTACTCGCATAAAAATAATTATTAATTGTTATTTTTTGGATGTATATGGTATATCATATGCTCACCCACACTAATATGAATTTACACATCTACACAAATGTACAATGAACAATAGAACACAATACAACAAAAAACCCGTCAGCCACCACCAGGCGACCAAACGATGACCTGCATTTAAATGTAATTATTATCCATATTACATTGTTTATTAAAAGTTATAAATATAAGTATCGTCGTACCAAGCTGAATTAAATGTATATTTCTTTATTTTGTATTAATAAAAACTTGCATTTATAACCATTTTATAATATAAGATAAATATAATATACTTATTTTGATATAATTTATATATTTATTTTAGTTTAAATATTAAAATTTTAAATTTACATGGTTCGGCCCGGCGGCCTTAGAAAGCCTGCGGCCCAGTAGGACTTTTCCTACTGTCCCACCTGGCCAGTCCGCCTCTGCCTGCCCCCCAACAAATTTCTCGAAATGGCCTTGCAACTGAGTATAATATAATGAATAATGAAATACAACAAACTATCTTACATATAACAATTCATTATTTGAATAATTAACAATAGAAAAAAATCATTATTCGTTTTTGTTTATATTCGATGTCCATAAAATTGAAATGTTCATATAAATATTGCTGAAGTTATACTATTAAATTCAAAACAAATTACTACCTATCATACCAATATAATGCATAATATTTAATATACACATAAAATTAATACTAATGACTGAAATGTTGTATCCAAGCAGATTTATTTTGTTCTAAGTACATATTGTAATATATATTTATTT
>NW_019103454.1:0-1395 GCF_001856785.1 Myzus persicae
ATATTTAAATTAATAATAGGTACATAATTTTTAGTTTACCAATAAATGAAATAAGAAATACAAAGATATTCAATGTGTAACTATGTAAATGGTCATACATAATATAAAAAACAACTTCATTACTTAATTATTAAATACAAATTGGCATATGTTTACTTTTTAGGCTTGTTGTATATATTGTGAACAAAAGTTTTTATTTTTTTCCATGGCTTATTTTCGAACAGTTGTGGATATTTTATTTTTAGTGCATTACATTCATCTTTTTTAGGTGCTTTATTTAATAATATGTGTTTCTGAAAATATTCTCTCGTTACTTTTTTCTCTTCCTCTGACCAGCATACTCTTACATGTTTCTTTTCTTCATTTTTCTTTTCTTCAGGTTTATTGTTTTTAGTTGAAGCTATTACTGTTATTTTTTTTTCAGAATGATCTATTTCTTCATCTGAGCTTTCTTCTATATCTGTTACTAAGCTGTCCATATTGATATCTATCTCATCTAAACTCTTACCTCTGTACTCCTGTCCTTGCCCCTTTTCCATCATTAATAATAATTTACTGACTTTGGCAACTTGAAAAGTACTTTCTGAAAGGCGATAAAATTGTTTGTGGACTTCTTTAGAGTGTCCCATAAATGTGGCTAGTTGTTCAATATCACTTTCTGATAGATTTAACAGTTGTGCTACAGTAGCTACCTGTTTCCGTAATCTTGTAGACGTTAAATTTTCTGGATTTTTGGCACCACAGTCCTTACTAAATTTTCGAATTGCATCTGATCCTCTCAAACAACTCATAGTATTAGGTAATGCAAATAAGTATGTATTTTGTTTATCAATATAGTTTGTAACTTTTCTTGTTTCAAGCAATAGCTTTATTGATTTTTGTAGGTTGGGAGTAAATAAAATTGGTACACCACGACCTCGCTTGCCTCTTATCACAATCCTTTTAAATTGTTTTGTAAGATGACGCTCCATTTCGGAAAGAGATGACTCAACCTCCTCTTGAGAAACTTCACTTGGTGCAGATACGTAAGTTTCCAAAAATATGCGTTGGACTTCACCAGACCTTCTTCGATTCAGTAAAATTAATTGAGCTAAAATACTTTCTTGCAATTCTTTATAAGCTTTCAAATTATTAAAATCTATTTTTAAAGCTTTCGCACTTTGATTTTGAATATTTATTAAGTGGTTTCTAAATAGCATTATATCTGAAGTAAGAGGAAGATAAGCTGGCTTATTCCATTTCTTCTGATACATTTCTTTGCTGGCATTTGTTGAAACCTCATATGACCATTGTTTATCAATAATAAATCTCATATTTATTATTGATTGTTGGATATTTCTTTGTTGTTCATCTAATACAAGGTTGTCACAATTTTTTAAAAGATTAAACTCTGCA
>NW_019103455.1:0-1337 GCF_001856785.1 Myzus persicae
TCTGTCTTCTCCCATGGTACTTCGCAAACAAGTTTTAATTCTTTTTAACGTCGAAAATCCGCGTTCAGCTTCCGACGATGTCATCGGAATGACGACTAATAGTTTAAGTAATTTAAGTACTTCCTTAAATAAATCGTTCATATTATTTGATATTATATAGTTAATTGTAGGAATAATTCCTTTTAGCAAGCGAAAATCATCACGGCTATAAATAACCTCAAGTTCAGTTCTTAAACGTTCTTTTGTAAAGAAAGGATAGCAATTTATAGTTTTTTGTAAATAATCAATTGGAAATTTGTTATTAAATTTTGGGTAATACTCATTTTGAAAGAGCAACGCTGTAGTTAGATGTTAGTTAAAACTAAAACGACTTTTTGCTTGAGTTATTAAAATATCACATACTTCTAAAGCAATAATTCTTTTTGTAATATTTGGGTCTTCGCTAGTTTTTCTTTTATTTGAATGTATTATGTCTGATTGGTTTAAAACGGTTGAACAAATTGATGACATATTATCACGTATTATATTTATTTCATTTATAAATAAATTTACCGAGTTATTTACTTGAACAGGGTCTGTTTTTCTAGCTTGGACAGAACTATACAAACAGTCAACATGTGGCATAATTTTATGAAAAATATTCAGCCAAAAAATAAAATCAGTATCTTCTAGGAGCCTTTTAATACCAGTGGCTTGATTAATTGTTTTAGCTTGTAAAGATGTTTCAATTATTTTATCCATACAAATAATCAAGTCTTCCCTGTGTTCAAAAACAGTATTAACGGTTCTTATATTAAAGTTCCATCGAGTCTGTACTGCTCTTGGCAAACGAACACCGACTACTTCATCTAACACTGATACCCTCTGTGGCGAATGAGAAAAAAACACTGGTAGTTCAGATAAATTAGAAAAAAATACACGAACTTGCTTATTTTTTGAAATTGATTGTATCATTATTAGATTCAATTGGTGAGCATAACAGTGAATAAAAAAGGCGAATGGATACTTTTCTTTTATCTTCACATTAACACCACCTTTTTGGCCACTCATAACCGATGCACCGTCGTATGACTGAGCAATCAATTTATTAGGCGATTTTTCCAGAAGTGGATCAATTAAACCAAATATAGTTTGTGATAATGCTTCGGCATTATGTCCATTTGGATTCTCAAAACCCCAAAACCGCTCAACAGGTTGACCTTGTACTTCATATCTAATAATAAGAACCAACTGAAAGATATTTGAAATATCAGTAGTTTCATCAACAATTATGGAAATAAATTCTGACTGTTCAATTTCATTTACTATTTTATTTCGACATACTGACAGAATAGAAT
>NW_019103456.1:0-1393 GCF_001856785.1 Myzus persicae
GAATATTCTTCCGCAAAATGCTTTTATTCAAGACATGCCAGATTTAACCATTAGAATCTAGCTATATTAGAACGCTTTATTCTTTTAAAATCAACATTCAAAAATCTCTTTTAGATCTCAACCACCCAGTCCGTATAGACGATTCTGATTCAAATTTAATTACTGAGATAAGAGATGTACTTGCACCCGTTAAATTGACAGTGGAAGCAATCGGTCGTCGTGATGCCAATTTGTGTACTACATATGCTGCTTTTAAATTTTTTCAAGGAGTTGTTTGAAACAAATTCAATGCTAGCTAACAAAATGAGGACATGCTTGAGTGATAGTATAAAAAGAAGACGACGTCCAGAGTTATCTGGCGTATTAAGCTATTACAGAATCCTCATGATCACTATGATCAAATAACATATTTGAAAGATTTATTTTCACTCCCTAAAAATGATTTTATTAAAAACAAAAATAATAAAATTAATTGAAAAGATACAAAATCACAATCCATGTAAAAATGATGAAGAACAACAACGTTTAGAACAAACAAGAAGTGAGTCTATTACACTCACACAATTAACTTTACAAGAAAAGTTGGAGCTTAAAATAGGCAAAAATAAAAAAAGACATTGATCCTATAACACATAAACAAACAGATTTGGTTAAAATCACCAAAAAATAAATAAATCTTTTTGAAAATGGAGGAACTCACGGGTATCATTTAGAGCTAGTATTTATGTATTTAATGTCTACTAATACTAGTATCGAATCAGAACGTGCATTTTCAGCAAGAGCAACATACATAGGAAATAAGCTAAGAAGCAGACTGGGAGATGGAACATTAGACGCTCTACTATTCCTACGTTCACATTTTCAAAATAAGTAGAAAATAATATGCAATTGTAATTTATAATAATAACATTATTCACTATATAGATATAGAATTATATAAAAAAATAAAAATAAAAATTGATGCATAATTCTTTTAAATTTTTTCTCACTAAATTTCGGGATAATCCCGTGATCCCGGGATTAATAGCTAAATATCCCGGAATCTCGGGATCGTAAATTAGGACCGGGATTGTAATCTCTAATCCGGGCTCTTTATAAAACTTATAAATTAATAATATTTGTTTTTTAGTTATACCAATTCGAATTCAATATTCACAGGACAACATCTCCCGAATCAGCTAGTAATTTATTAAAAAATCGAGATTATTAACCACAATAATTTCTTAGTAATCAATGGTTAGGTAACTATCATTAATGAATGACTAAATATATAAAATATATCATAAAATGTTTTTTTATACAATATTATTTAGTATAAAATAAGTATTTCTACTAAAATTTCAAAAATTACAAATACATTTCGAAGGGCCCCAGTACTCGAGGTCTACCAGCC
>NW_019103457.1:0-1393 GCF_001856785.1 Myzus persicae
ACGAGTTTTTCCGGAATATCAGGTAAGAACTTTTCGTATCCAGCTACTTCAATAGTTGGACCAAACGGTGTAAAAGGATTGAGTTTCCACGGCTGCATACATTATAAATACAAAATATTTTGAGGATAAATACATTTATATTTTGATAATCAACAAAATATTTACCATGAAGTTTACAAATGATTTTGCAATGTCCGTTCCTGGTCTAGAACGAAGGCATTCAACGATTTCCACGGAATTATTCGTTGGACATCCCAGCAAGTTTGCAATATACTTTGTTTTTTGAGCAACGTTTTCAGTATACGACCAATGACAAAAAGCACTTCCACTCTGCAGAATTGCCCGGTTAAATAAGCCTTAAAATTTAAAAATATTTATATACCATATAGTTATAACATAAAAGTGTATACTATATATATACAATATAACATTTTAAAAATAATCATAATTTGCCCCAAAATTAAAATAATGAAAAACACAAGCCATGTTGTCACCATTAAGTTTAAAAATAGGCTAAATCTCTCTCAAATATTAGAACTAACGAAGCTATACGTGATTTTATGAACATGCATTGGCTACTTTACGCACATATGGTTACAGTTATTAGGACCTGCAGTAGGATAATTATGGAGTTCATAATATATTCAGGGATAGTTTAAGCCAACCTATATTCAGGGGTAGTTTAAGCCAACCTATATTTACTCTAACAAGTAGAATAATACTTCCGTTCAACTAAATGAATTATTGAAAAAATATACGATTTCCAGTGATTCATAGAATACATATTAAATCCATTAAACTGTTATAATCTAACCTCTATCAGAAAAAACTATAAATTATCACAAACAATTGAACTCTATTTTATCTTTAATTTTTTGCCTGTCCTTTAAGGGATTTATAGGTTGTATTTGAGGATGGTATTCCTAACTTAAAAATACAAAAAAGTACCACTGATTGACCATGCTGCAATTAATGGCGGATTAGGTACATTTTAAGACATAATCGAGATATAATAAATTAGATAGGTACTCATACGTTATAATATGAAAGTTACCTGCTAATTTTTTTTAATATTAAAAAAAAAGACAACGCAATTTAAACTGCTTTGGAAACATCTTATTTGTACGGATTACGACAAAGAATCATTTAATTTTTAGTCGTTTAAAATAAAATTGAAGATGAACATATTATTTACTAATACCTTTAGACATTGGTGAAATCAAATGGAAATGAACAGAACTGGCTCCAGCTGACATACCGGCGATTGTGACGTTGTTCGGGTTACCACCAAACGCAATGATGTTTTGTTGTATCCATTTCAATGCTGCTACTTGGTCTTTCAATCCGTTATTTCCAGGCAAAACACTATCGCCGGTGGAAGCAAATCCTAATA
>NW_019103458.1:0-1392 GCF_001856785.1 Myzus persicae
TGAAGAACCGGAGGCAGCTCCGCCTCGGTTTACTGAAGATGGTCTGTGCGAAGAGTTATTCAAATCGGAAGTTTGCAGGGATTCAGAGGGTCGGTTTTCTGTTCCTCTTCCGTTTCGTTCAGGTCGACCAGTGGAAGCTTTCCCTGGTTCTCGACAGGTTGCGCTGAATCGGTTTCTAAATCTGGAGCGGAAGTTGTCCGCGGAAAACATCTTGTACAAGGCCTATCGCAAGTTCATGTCCGAGTATGAGGAACTCGGCCATATGTCCCTAGCTGAAGGTACTGGTCAATACTACATCCCTCATCATGCGGTGCAGAAAATTGAAAGGGATGAGGTAAAGTTGCGGGTGGTATTCGATGCTTCCGCGAAATGCCATTCTGGGGTGTCCCTCAACCAGTGCTTGTTGGTTGGACCTAAATTACAACAGGACATTGTTGATGTCTTGGTTGGATTTAGAGTGCATAAAGTGGCTTTTACGACAGATATATGCAAGATGTATCGCCAGATCGATGTGCTCCCACAATACCGAGGTTATCAATACATCTTGTGGCGGGATTCTCCGCAAGTGATCGTCAAGGAATATGTTCTGAATACGGTAACGTATGGGGTAAATAGTGCTCCCTATTTAGCCTTGCGTGTCCTACGTCACATTGCTGACACAGATTGTGAGAAATTGCCAGAGGTGAAAGGAGTTCTTTACAATCATACATATATGGATGACATTTGCGTCGGAGCCGAGTCGTTGGAAGCTGCCGAGGCGCTGCAGTTAAACCTGGTCACGACCCTTGCCAGGTCCGGTTTGGAATTGAAGAAGTGGGCCAGTAATAAGCCAGAGTTACTGAAGAATATTCTTCAAGAAGATAGTTCGAGTGACCCCTTGTTATTCGAGCAGGAAAATGCCACGCAAGTGCTAGGAATGCGTTGGAACCACGACAAGGAATGTTTTTCCTTTTGTATTTCTGATTTTAAATTGATCCCCACGAAAAGAGGAGTGTTGTCGATGATCGCCAGGATCTTCGACCCACTTGGCTTGTTAGCTCCAACTATTTTTTATGCCAAATGCATCATGCAGCGTGTATGGGTGGCTCGAATCGGTTGGGATGAACAACTTCCTGCAGACATCGCAGAAGATTGGAACAGGTTCTACCATTCGTTGGGTTGGCTCGTCGGAATCCAAATACCTCGCTACATCGGTTGCTCCACTGGGTGTAAGTATGAGGTGTGTGGGTTTTCGGATGCGTCCGAGAAGGGATATGCTGCAGTGGTTTATCTTCGTGTGACTGCTCCGTCAGGAGATGTTCGTATATATCTTCTTGGGTCCAAGACGAAGCTAGCTCCGATGAAAGCTATGTCAATACCACGACTTGAGTTATGTGGTGCGGTGCTCCTCGT
>NW_019103459.1:0-1392 GCF_001856785.1 Myzus persicae
GTAACTGTATTTCTAGTCACCATCTTAAAAACATGAAATACATAACACAGCAAATTTAGGTACCTACCTATGTACGTCCATTTAAACTAAGAAATAAATAGGTAGGTAATTCAAGCCCAGCTACGGCTATAGGCTAGGTACCTATTTTTTGATAACATACCCTCCAACGGCCTAAACATGATAATGATATTGATTGATTAAATGATTATGATAAAAATTTACAAAAAAATACTCTCAAGTTTCAATAATATATTATATATTTATTTTATTGCATGTAGGTAACATAATATATTAATATTATGTACATATTTATTATAAACATAACATTTTCAATGTAGAAGACAAACAATTTACATATTATTACAATAAAAAAAAACTAAATACTAATATACAAATATAATAAGTTTAGATATTTAGGTGAGTAATAACTAATAGATACCTACTTACCTAATTTTAATATCAGCATATTAATATAAATTATACTTTTTATTTATTTTCAAATGTTTATTTCATGGCATAATGTTATCATAATTGCTAAATTATTACCTACACTAATGCAAAAACATTTATGTTTTAATTTTTTTTCATTTATACAATATATATCTGATATTTCATCAGTTTTAATTTTGTACATGCCAATAATTAAGGAAGAAATAACAGGTCAATTGCAAAATTCTTTACAATTTAGGTATTTTTTAACAAAAAATTTTATAGAATTGTCTTTAGACTTTACAATATTAATTATTGAGACTAATGCGTTATCATCTAACATGAAGTATTTATCTTTTTCTTTTAATGTATCTATAGTTGTATTTGTTCTCATAAAGCTATATTTCCTATAAACTGTATCAGATAATTCTAAACCTGATAGTGAATGTTGATAGATTTCTTTGCTTAAATGAGGCAACTGGGTGTAGAGATCGAACTTAGAGTTATCAGTTTTTTGCTTTTCTACAATTCTATTTAATATTTCCTGTAATGGATATTTTGAAGACTTTAAAGATTTCTTTATATATTGTAGGTAATTCTCATACCTAAATGCACTGAAACTATCAAGTGGTCCATGTATCATTGAAAACATAGGTAGGTGTATCAAACTATGAACATTGTAAGATATTAAATGTTGACCGTATAAGGTAGCATAATCAGTAACAAATTTTTTCAATAATTGAGAAGCTATATCATTGAGCTTCTGACAAGTTTCAGCACATGCTAAAATACGAACAGCAAATACTAAAAGCATAAAATGATTATAAAAAGCTTTCTTTAATTTACCTTGCAAGACAATTGCACCAGTGTACATGACAAAATTTCTCAATTCTGTTGCTTTAAAATACTCAATGTCGTCAATAGACCTTGGCAACCGAGCAAATTCAGAAGGCATGTATGTTC